>NW_006912077.1:140187-186969 GCF_000523435.1 Bipolaris zeicola 26-R-13
CAATCACCTACGTGTATGCCCTTGCTGCCCCCCCCCACCTCGCTTGACCATTTCATGTAATGTACTCCGCCGTGCGCGCTGTCCAACAGTCTGTGGGGTCAGCCAAAAAAAAGAGGTCGGGTGTGGTTAAGAACGGTAAAGTACACTATCCGTCATTCCTCCCCTTTGAAGCAACAAAAAGCGAAAGAAGACAACCAAAAAAAAGTAGTAAAGTAAGTCAGCTTCAAGCGATGCACTGTGTCATTCTCCGATTGACATCTATGTCTCAGATCTTAAAAGGCCACCAAAAGAAGAAGAAGGAGAAGCGAGATACAAATTAAGATACATGTACATGTAACATGTGAGACCTTCTTTTTTTTCTATCCGCCCTGACGGGGGGGGGTCCCCTAAGTCGCTAGACTAGCTAGCTCTGCATGCTTAAAAGGGAAAGCAAGAGGCGAGGGAAAAAAACAAGAAAAAAACAAGGAAAAACGGGAAATGCCATGTGTATACTACTACTTGTTGTAGGCGACCAGCTACAACTTACTCGCTCCAACTAAGCTTTGATTGGCGGAAATGATCCAGCCATGTCCAACCGACGGGATGTATTGGAAAAAAAGCAAAAACAACAACAACAACAAGAGACAAGAGAGGGCTGATGAGGCTGGCTTAGAACTAGCCAACTTTGAGACAAAAAAACTTGACTTGGATACCGGGCTTTTGCTTGCTTGCTGACTGTTCGGCCTGCTATATCGGGATACGAGTCCGTGGCTTGCTCTAGCGCAGAAGTGCAGTTATGGGGGCGTCGGCGGCCGGTGCGCGGTGGAGTCGAGGACAAGCGGAATGCGGTTATTTGGGATTTTTAGGGTTAACCCGGATGCAAGGGTCACGGGTCCGTGAGAGAGGGGGGGGGGGCAGATAGCACCCAAGAGGTACAGTGGTAGTAGTAGTAGTAGTAGTAGTAGTAGTCCTAGTTGGGCTAACGCAAAAATATGTATCTAGGTAGTGTGGAAAAAAAAGTTGATTCTATGGCATTATGGTTTCCTATCAAACAAAATAACTATTCCGGCCGTAGCTGCGTCAAGGAGTTACCCGCGGTCTAAAAAGGTATTTACGCTTTCCGACAAAACAAACATTTGCCTAGATAGTAATTTTTATTTTGTCGTGAGCGAGCGAGTGAGCGCCAGAGTCATTGTATGTAACCTGCCCAAAACCCCAAACCCCAAAGCAAAAGCGCTGCAAAAGAACAATCGTCGTGGAAGCGTGGCGAGAAGAAGGGGTATACAAGAATTGAAGTGATGCAACAAGCGATGGTGGAAGAAAAAGACATTGCTGGCTGATCAGGAAACAGCTTCAGTCTTCACCGGTGTCGTACTCTTGAACTCGCCGTGCAGTATTTCGAGTAGTTTCCGTAGAGTATCTGAGTTTGTGCTGCGTCGACGTGTGGAAGTGCCGTCCTCATCCTCGCCCTCGGCATCGTCGTCCTGGGTGAGCAGCTCAATGGTTTTCCGGAGCTTCTCGTACGCAGCGTTGAGTTCAGAATGTGAAACCTCGAGCTTGCTGTACTTTTCGTTGAGAATAGCAAGTTGGTTTTCAAGATCCCGTGCGTGCTTTTCTTTTCGCTCACGGAAAGCGCGCTGGGCAGCACGATTTTGAGCTCGTCGGCGCTAGTATTTGTTAGATCGGATGCAAGGTATTTTTAGAGTCAGACTTACGCCAGAGGTTGTGTGTGTTCGCTCAGCTGGGGCGGCTGCGTGCACTGCTCCAAAGGTTGGCTCGACATGTTGCAATGGTCGGGGACTGCAGTATGGGCTGTCGTGGTCGGATCCAAAATCAGATGGAGTCATTGGCATGGGATACGATCCAAACTGCATGGGCTCGTCGACAATCTGAGGATAGTATGCATGCTGTATTTGGGTGGGAAATTGGTCATATGTGGAAGAAACCTTTTGGATATGAGTTTTGAGGAAGACGGGACTAGCGTGATCAACAACTTACAGGCGATCCGCTGAGGCTGGGGACTTTGGACAGCTCTGGGGGCATGTCGAAAACGGTGGTCTGGTGCGGGGGAACAACGTAGTTGCCCTGGGCCATCCAGTAGTCAAAGGAATGGGAATCCATTGCAGTGGTAGTTGGGTGCACTGTAAGCAATAACGAGAAGAGTGGTGGTGGTGATTAGTAGGTTTGGTGGTAGTAGTATGTATGGCAAGGCTGAGAGGGCGGCTAAGTATGGCGTGCGATGGCGATGTCTGTCTAGGCAAGTTTGCTTATGTGGTGAAGAAGGCTTACACAACGGTGGGCAAGCTGAGATCTTATACAGGAAGCGCACGACGGGCATCGAGTGCGTCGACGTACTAGTCGGTAGAGATGGTGGCCGAGGGCTTGGACAGGGATTTGGCAAAGGCCATAGCCATGGGCATGACACCATGTCCGCTTCCAACGGCCACAGCGGAGCCTAGACATGTGGCGCTGAGCGAAAATACGTGCATAAGGCGAGCCTGACGCTTGCCTTTGCGTGGGACTGTCGCAATACTTTCGGCCCACGCGTCCGGGGCACAGACCAGGCGTGCAGCGGGCATCCCAAGATGTTGTTATTCTCGTCGAGGAATGGCTCGCCAGGTTGGACCACCGATTGCCGCGGGCCAGGGGCGTGCATGGAGGCGTGCGCTATGCTGGTTTGAGTGGTTGATAAAAGATTGGCAGGCCTGCTGAGCTAACCCGCACATGTGCAGCACGCACGCCCGTCATTTGTGCCCGCCTTTGACAGCATCCAAAAGGTGCCTGGGCGTGTCTTTTCGAGAAGAGGGCCGCTGACTATGCGTGGTAAGGCTGAAGGAGGGCGAGACAGCGGTGGCGAGGGGCAGAGGGTATGTAGGGAGGAGTGGTAGTAGTAGTTAGTAGGCAGGTAGTACATCCACTCGAGTGGCATGGGGGGGGTGGTTTTGGTGACTGGGCTGTTCACATGCAGAGCCGTGGGTGGTGTCCGGGACCGTCTCTTGTGGTTTGGTGGTACACTAGCCAACGACAGGAGAGCCAGGTGTCGCTATCGCTGCAGTGACGTACGGAGCCCGGGGGGACCTTCAGCTCGTCTGCATGTGTTGCTTGTGGGTGAGGGGAGGCAGGGCAGGCAGAGGCCGAAGTTCGGTCGGGGTCACGTGTCGTTCGCGCTAGCCACAGACAGCCACAGATGCAGCCGCCCTCCAATTCTGTCACCGCCCCTCGGCCTCGCTTCAACACGACGACAGCGAGCACACGGAGCCCAAAGGACGCCTGCGTCGTACACACAATAGCCGGCCACAAGCCGCTCCAAGCGGTGACTCTGCGATAACAGCCCTGCATATTGGGCGACGGACGAGCATGCTGCTGCCATGCGACTAGTATTGGCGAGTGAGTGCTGCTGCTGCTACTGCTACTGCTGTCACCATGTCAAGAGGGTATACTACAGACCATGACAGTCGGTCGGCAGTGTCTTTGTAAAAAGCACGCATTATCGCGTGTAGTTGATGGCTGGTAGCATTTGGCTGCCTCGATCGGTCAAAGATGGGGTGTCGAGGCTGGGGATTGGCGGGCGGGCATGACCGGCACTAGCACGTGTTACTCTCGACTCTACCAGTCCACGTAAGCGCCATAGCCATGACTTATCAGCAACCTCTTCCATGTAACATTGCTGTAAGCGACCGCTACCCGCCTATTCCCACAGTGCAACTATTGTACCCTCCCCTCCCCACGCCACCTCCGCGGCGCTATCGACTCATTCTCCATCATTCTGCTCCCCCCAAAAGCAACCTATTGCCCCCGTTGACCCGTGCTGGCCGCAACACTAGCATACACCTATACACACTACTTGTATACAGTCTACACCGATGCACCACCTACTCCTTCACAAACGTCGCTCTCATCTGTGCCGTGTCGTACGACTTGCACATATATTTGCACCAATCCACGTGGTCGTCGAGTAGACCACAGCCCTACCTGCCGCCTTCTGCTGCTTTCTGTCTGCTGCGACTGCGCTAGACTACTGGCTGAAAAGAGTAATTTTGCTTTGGGCAAACAAGACCGCTCTGGTGACGTACAAGCCTCCATCGAGCCGTCTGGACTCTGGCCCCGGCCATTCCCCTCGCCTGGAAAGCCCATCCGCCTCCAATCCCCTTGACCACATACGCATGTGCACTGCCAGCTAGCCGCATGTCGTAAAGATCATCGGCCGCTGCAGTACGTCTACACATATGCATACAGCAGCGAGACAATATGCATATGGCTATCTTATCTGATTTGCATTTCTCCCATCCACTGATTCGAGGTCCGTGCTACCTGCAAGCAAGCAAGCCTGCTCCAAGATATCTCCTACCCTGCGTACATAATCGGTCCTGCAAGACAACCACTCAACATGACTTGCCCCGCTGCTGACACAACTCTCCTGCTGCACCGTAAAGCACCAAGCCTACCCAGCCGGCTAAACAGTCAGCGACAGCAACAGACTTCCAGAAAGACCCTGTGTATGTACCACCAAATTTAAGCCACTCGTGGGGTTTGATTCTCCTGTTCTCCCGCGTCGTTGTGTACCCGCTCCGGAAACTATCGACACCACTAGTCCCAGCCCGTGAATTGTTAATGCAAGTATTCTGCATTTATCAACACAGCCGTCTCAATAACAAGCACTGAAGGATTCCCAGCACCTGACGCTTGACTGGTGAGAACGCCTGACGACCACGAGTCGGCCTGCATTCATTTTCTTCATTTCAACCCCCAGCCTATCCGTCCCGCCTTATAAATATCTTAGCACAGTCCCCAATCGTCATAGCGTCATGGGGCCGGCGCACCTCAGGGTCCAGTGCCAGGTCAACTCGGCGGACGCTAATACAGCCCTACAAGAGCACTGGGACATTGCTGCTTTTACTGACTGACGCTGGCTGCTTGCTTCCGATACTCCATGCTCCAGATCCATCGTACGACACCCACACACAAAAGCCCACACCATGCGCATGCCAAGCTTTTCCGTGGCATCTTGACGCGCGGGGAACTCATCGTTGAGAATGGGGGAGTGGGAGAAACAACCAGCCACCATCGGACATCCGTCGTGGTTGGATACTCGATGCACCTGTATTGGTAGACTACGCCTTGTGTATACACAAACGAATCTCCTATTGTAGATCATAGTCTACCCTAGTAGACGTCCTTCATTCCTTTCGCTTGAATGCTTCCCCCAACACTTGTTTCTTCTAGCTTCTTGGTAAGCTTCACACTCGCATCCCGCCTTTCGTTATTTCCGCCTCTAACAGCGATCCGTCCGTCACTTGTCCTTTCCTGCCAGCCAGCTGCCCTCTTTCCCCCCCCTAAAACAAAACCACACCGGAAAGTCACTCAAACATACACATTTGCCGATTATGCCCGACCACCGTACGCGTCAACGGGACGCCTGGAAATGCTTGCCTGCGGATTCCGCGTCTGTCCGCAAGCTCCAAAACGCATCTCGAGTCACAAATTCCCCAGGACATGCCCTTGTCGAAAAATACCTCACTATCGTCATAGCATCCAGTATACTATCATCTTACACAAAAACTACGTACGTACGTATATGTGTCTAAACCGCCCGTGCACCCTTCCCCCCCCAGACCCAAAAAATGAAAACCACCGCTCGGAACCGACCCGCAACCGAATCTTTACCACCAACCCCCCCATGTCAGCGACACACACAATGCAAGACTAAACCATATGCTCCCCCCTCGCGTAAGCAGTACCCGACCAAACCACCCAATCAAGCCCCTTTCCCTCTTTCTCTTCTCCAAAAGCCAGCCACACTTCCCAAAAACCCAAGACCAAAAAAGTCGACCCAAGCTGCAGCCCAGCCAAAGCCTGCCAGTTCCAGCACGGGTCCTTAGTTACATACATACATACATACATATCCTGACTGCAGCGATTGGGCGGTGGTGGTGGTGGTCGGTGCGTTTCCTTCCATGCATCCTTCTAGACGCACACGCACTTCTTCTTCGCCTTTCAGTGTCGTTGTTTGGACGAGAGAGACTGCGCGTGTGCATGTGTGAGAAAAGCCTTTGACGTGAGGATGCAGGGACGTGCGCATGGGTGTGTGGATTTTGAGCCTCAACTTCATGCGGCTTGACGTAGGGTTTGGGCGTGTCTTGGGAAGAGAGGGAAAAGCTTGGGTGCGCTTGTTGCTTACTTAGATTGCTTGCGTGTGTGTGTGTGTGTGTGTGCTTGCGTATGTAGGGGTTGGGGCGCGGGAGAGGTATGGCGACGTCACTGTGTGGATTGGGCAGTGGCTTGAGAGGGAGAGAGGCTTGATCAGCAATTGTTCACGTGGAGTGATGGGTTTGAACTTTGACTGTGCATCTTGGACTTCCTCTCTTTTTCGTCATTTTCCTCCTCCTCCTCCTCTACTCAACTACTCATACTCAACTACTCACTCTCGGCCGTCTTTCACAATCCCACCTCCGGTTATCCAAGTACATGTCGAGTGTAGTGTCAGAAACTAATAATCTAATAAACAAAAGAGAAACAGAAGCCTTTTGCCCACTTGAAGCAACTGCTAGGCCATACTTCAACAATTCATTCATTCATTCAATCCCACATCCAATACGCACTCTTCGACCTGAGCACTTGGGTCAAATAGGAAATGCACCAATAAGAGCATCCATGTTTGTCAAGACCATGTTTCAAACTCAATCATAACATTTTTATCGTCTATTTACTACAGAACCCTATCAATCCCCCTAATACCCGCCTCTCATCGCCAACATGCCCACTTTACCAAGGTTAACAATTCACATCTTCACTGGCATTAATGATAACAGTCATCACACTAAATACATAGACATCATCCTCGCACTGACATGAGCTTTGCAAACATTAACAAAGCATCATGGGCAGGAGACGAGGACGCAAAGGTGCAGGGATTAAATACTGCTTGGAAGTCCGTGTATAAGAGGAACCGTAGGGTACAGCATATGTCGCAATCGGTAATCGCAGGCCCTAAAGTAAGTAAATTGGCGCAAAGGGAAAGCAAACTAAAGGTAGGCCAAGGAAGGAAACCAAATCGTAAGGGCAGTTTCATAAGAGTCCAGGGTTCCAAAGGGGGCTCCGAGGGAGGTTCCGGAAGGGCAATGACTCCAAGGTTATGGGATTATCCGGGTGGGTATATGGCAAAGGGCTTTGGGAATGACCGGGTGGATGGTTTAGGCAAGGGTTGCTAGGTGACCAGGTGGAGGATGTCGCAAAGGCTGCGGGAGTGGCCGGATGGATATGGTATGTCGCAACGGCTACCGGGATAGGGAATGGTTGTCACAAGGCGGTCGAAGGTTGCTTGGAGGTTGCGCTGGAATCGACCGTAGCTGCAATGGGGCTTACCTTCACACTTCACCTCGACACCACGCATTGCCATGAGGCACCGACCAGATTGAACGTGGTAGTGTTGACAACTACTCGTGATTAGCATGCAAACTCCGCCAAACGCCTTCGCTTTTAGTTTTCCGAGACGCCGTATCGCTATGCAGAACAAGAAAAAAAATCAGAAGGTATACTCTATAGAGTCCAGAGACCACTCCGTCGTTTGCCCATTGGGTAGACGAGGAGGGCCGCCATGAACAAGCCGACAGTAATGCCAATGGCAATCTGGATCATGGAAGCTGCGACATTGAAGACGATAGCGTTCAAACTATCGGGACTCGACTAATTTGCGTTAGAAGTGACCATTTGAGATGTTATCAAGTGTCTTACATCAGCCGCTCCCGCTGCGCCTTTGATCAAGGCGGATGCAGTTTTCAGAGCAGAGTTGATACTCCCGCTTGATGCAAGAGATCCAGGCACCTGTACATAGACGGCGGGTAGGAGGACAGCAGCAGCAACTCCGTGGCGCAGTCGACTGTAGAGGTTGGCCAGAACACCGACGGTGAAGGCACCGAATGTGTATGCGATTGGAGCAGAGGACGAGAATTTCTTGCTGGCGTAGAAATTGACCAAGTAACCAGCAAATGCAATGATGATCATGGCGGGCATTTGCTTGTACTTTGCTTGTACGGTGAAGGTCGTGAAGAAGACATACAGAGGAACGAAGAGGAAGCTCCAGTATGGGTGTAGGGGTTCCTGGCATTGGGTCGCGTTGGTGGCATTGCTATCGATAGCACCGTAGATGGCTGTGCCGACGGTTATGCCATATCCCAGAAAGAGAGAGTAGATGATGGCAAAGACGAGTCGGATGGAGCCGGGCACAATGGCACGGGACTGGAGTTCGAGGGCAGAGCTCAGGACCAACCAGCCGGGAAGGATCAAGGCGATGGCGCTCTGTGCAATAGCTGAGAAACAGAAGAGGTTTCCATTGTCAATGCTGCCAAAAGCACGAGCAAGGAAGCTCATGAGAATGGTAGCCGAGATTTCGAAAACAGTGCTGTACGTCTTGGAGAGTGGAGCGATGACCAATTGGAGCACGCCCAAAACCATACCAAGGGCGAGGATAATAGGCATGTCAATGAAGCGTGCTGAGAAGAAGACGGAAACGGCCGCGCTGGCCAAGCCATACATGATGACGGTCAACCAGACGGGGTGGCGGTCTTTCGCGTTGATGACGGTATCGAGGCGGGCAAGAGCTTCGTCGAGACTGATGACATCATGCAGGACCTCTTTGTAAATCTCATGGGTGTCCTTGAGCTTACCCAGGTTGACGCCCTGGGCAGTGCGGACAATCTTGACTTCGGCGGTATGGGTAAGGTTGTCGTCAAAAGAAATGATCATACAACCAGGGATGTAGAGAAACTGGCTGTTAATCTCAAGAACCTTTGCTGTCATGGCAAGATACTCCTCGAGGCGATGAGTGGGTGCGCCAAAAAGCATGAGAGCACGACACATGCGAATGATGTATTGCTGTCGCTTGAGGATGTTGGCCACATGAATTTTGATCTTGGCGTCCTGGTCTTCTTTGGCCTTCCAGACTTTTGCAACAATGCCACCACTAGCCGTGCGCTTGTGCTGGCGTGGTCGCATAGGAGGGTCTTTCTTTTCATCTTTGGGGTTGGCCAACTTGGCCGAAGCACCAATCAGAGTGGCCAGTGTGTCGGTTGACTGGATGGGCTTGTTGGCATTGTACCATTTCCGTTTTGGCGTGTTGGCGCCAGAAGAAGAGACGGGATGGGGAGGGGTGGTGTTGCTGTGCTCGGAGGCGGCGTCGGGGAAGGCAGGTACGGGGTTCTTGTATGTCTGGAGGATCTGATAGAAGATGCCTCCATTGTTGTTGCCTGTGACGGCATAGCCACCGTCCGAGTCGGTGTCATTAAAAGCATGACCTTCTGAACTCTCAGCACGTGCGGTTTCAGCATGTGCAAGGCGGGCATTGTGGGCATTGAGCAGCTCTTCGGCATCGGCCGTGTGCTGGTCGACAGTGTTTTCTGCCAAATCGGACCCTTGAACGGGCTCATTGCTGGGAGAGAGCTGGGGAGAAATGGGGACTTCAACATTGGCCGAGCTGTTGAAGCGCACGCGTGTCCTGCCCGTTGCCTGCTCAGGCTGTACTGAGGGTGTTGGGTAGGTGGGGGCAAGGTGGTCGAGCTCGTGAGCATCGCCGTTTGTGCGATCAGATGAATGGGACGAAGTGGGCTCCATTGCGGGGGGGATGGGGCGCCCGGAAGGGGAGATGGCAATGAAGAGAGAGTGCTTTTGTGTGGACCGAATGGATGAGGGCAGATGTGGTTTGAGGGGGAGTCCAGCATATATCGGCGTGGTGCTGGGTGCTCAGGGCTTGGGCAGTGAGTCGTCGTCGGCGTTACCTCATGGGCCCAACTGCGTTTGCGGCCGTCGATGCGAACCCAAACGACCAGTGCGTCGCGGGCGCGACCTGGCGGTGGATCCAAAGAATGGATCAAGAGATGGTAGCGATGCTTGGGAGGCGCCGAAAGGAGAAGTGTGGGAGCAATCTCGAAGCCAAAGGCGGCGACGTCGGTCACGGGTGATGCAACGGGCCCGGCTAAAAGTGGAAATCTGTGTGTCATGGATTCGCTGATTGGCCACCGCCACCAGCAGACGGGCTAAAGTCAGCGACACCCGAAATGCTCTGTGAAAAAATCCATCTCACCACTACCCGCCGGCACACTCGCCCTCACCCCCGACTCGACGACGCGAGTCCCCGTGGGGCCTGCGACAGCGAACACTGGTCCAAATGGCCCCTCGATCCCTCCTTGGCTGCGCTGCCACCGTGTCAGCAGCAAATTAGAGCACGCTCTAGAAGCATCGCTGGATCCACACAGTCCCTGACTATGGCCTCTCTGCGACGTGCCTCCAAGGGGTATCTACTGTCTACTATACAGTAACATGTGTGTATGCGGTATATCTGCTATACAGAAAGGAGTATCGTAGACCGCCTCTTTTTGCAAACGCACTCGCCGTAACGGTCACGCGCACATGTGTTGCCTCGCACAGATATCACAGCTCTCTGGCTGGGCGAATTGAACTAGCATGCACCATCTGTACTGTCATATTAGCATATAGTGTATCACTCCGTGTGCCTAGGCAAAATTAGCATGTAGAATACGGACGAAACCTTCTTCTTAGCAATCACCTCAACATGACGAAATATCACACAATATCCTAAACCCATTCCATCCATTCCGAAGGCGAATCCCGCATGTTGCTGAAGATCTTTTCAGTTATCCGGAAATAGTACCTGACTGAACCAACAAACGAGATGCCAATGGGAGCGGAGCCCCTGCGTCCCAGCAGGGAAGGTTGTTCCGCTAGTATGCCCATGACGCACCTCATGGCGCGTCCCGGCACTCGAAACCGATCCCGAGCAGATCGCATCTTTAGCGAGAACCCCGTCAAGAGATCATAGCCTACGCAGATCTTCTGAATGACTGACCATGTGTGGGAACCGGGTACTTATCGATCCACCCTGCTTACTGGGTTGCTGTATCCGTCATCATCGCGTAGGCGTACTGGGTGTGTTTGAGAGCCTATATCCTCAAGCGGCCCTTCATCTCAGCCTCGCGTCATCCTCGTCTTGCATACCACTTGGTTCATATACACAAGCAACTTCCTCGTACAACTCGCCCCTGACCACCAACTGAATTCTTCCTTTTTCCTTAAATCCAGCTTTTGCATAAAGTCTCTCGGCCGCATCCACGGTGCTTTCCAAGTACACAGGCACCCGTTGTTTGTTGCATGTGTCGAGGCCCCAGTCAAGTAGCATTCTGCCCACGCCTTGGCGGCCATGGCTTGGTGATATGGCGATCCAGGATAGTTCTGTCGAGGCAGAAATTACCAAGAGTCAGTTAGAAACGAAACGTGACATGTATACTCACCGTAATGCCGACAATCTCCAATAGTATGCTCCGCGACTTTCGCAGCAGCAGCTCTCCATGCATTTAAAATCTCCCAATCTGTCCCCTCTGGTAGATTCCAACGCGGTGCTGTATATGTCTTTTTGACATTGCTGCTCCTTTCCTCCTCTTTGTCTTCCGGACAAGCGTGGCACCATACTGCAAACCCTACTATCTCTCCTCTACCATCCTTTTCCGTTTCTGCAGACTGTGCAACCATCACACTCGTCCTTTCATCGAGCATGTCGGCGATTAGCTTTTCTTCTACGGCGTGTTCAAATGCTGCCCAAATTGCTGGCGTAGGATAGAT
The DNA here is from genome assembly GCF_000523435.1 of Bipolaris zeicola 26-R-13. NCBI lineage: Eukaryota > Fungi > Ascomycota > Dothideomycetes > Pleosporales > Pleosporaceae > Bipolaris > Bipolaris zeicola. The sequence goes on from NW_006912077.1 coordinate 151,795, forward strand.
AGCGCGCATGAGCCGGTTGGAAGAGAAGGCTGATACATGAATACTAGCGAGACGTGGGGCAACAGAAGGAGTCGCGGGGTAGATGCGGATAGCCATTTTGAACTGCAGGATAGGGTTATGGAGGGAATAGCCGTTCCTTTATATGTGGTGCTTGGCCGCAATTATGGGCGATATAAGCGGATGTCTTGTGCTTGACTGTTGCATTCGTCGATAGCAGACGCTGTGGTGATGTTTGGTGGCTGTGCAACCATTCCCCACACGCACCGCCACGCTTTTCTCATATGTACACAGCCATCCTGCCTGACATACGAGGTAATTGAAACCGCCCCCAATACGCCCTGACAGCGCTGGCTATTTAGGATCTGAACGCCCGGCTTCCACGGGAACATGAATATTGTAGCTGCCTCTCCACACCATAAGCTATCCAGATGGCAAACATCTCACTTTATCAACCACTTAACCCAACCCGAGAAAAATTTCGATTTCTTCGCATACATCCCACCAACATCCCGGAAAGCATCATCTCGTGCCAGCTTTTCACTGCTAGTCTTGCCGAACAACCATTGTACAAGGCTCTATCATATGAATGGGGCCGAAAGGACATCACCAAATACATTATAGTCAATGGTATCAGAGTCCAGGTTACCCACAATCTCGAAGCTGCACTACGGCGCATCCGTAAGTCCGACTCAGAAGTTATTCTCTGGGTCGATGCAGTGTGCATCAACCAGCAAGATCTCGATGAAAGGAATTCACAGGTGGCCATGATGAGCAAACTGTATTCCAAGACCACACTGACTTACGCATGGCTGGGTGAAGATGACGATGGTAGCGCGCAACGTGTATTTTCCCTCATCTGCAGTTTCGTGGGTGATTTCACCAAGCGTGTTGAGGACATTGACCATTTCACCATCAAATTTGCCAAAGTTCAGTGCAACCAAATGTACTTTGGCCTCCAGGATTATATTGCCCAAAATCTTCGGGACGGTAAATCAACATTGGGCATGTCTGATGTCCAAGACATAGGACTGGTGTTTTCTAGATCATACTGGTATAGAACTTGGATTCAGCAAGAGCTCGTTCTTCCACCCAAAGTAACAATGATTTCCGGCTACATGTCTGTATCATTCAATATGATCATGGTTTTCCGAGACATCATCGATTGTATTCGATGCAAGAGCATTCGGTGGAAAGACAGTGCTGATGAGATCATTACCGCTTCGTGGGAACTTGCCTCACCCCCCCACGCTTGAACTACGGTTAGCCAATCTGGGGAATATCCTTGATGTGGTATCAAGCCTGGTGCGATGCGATGCTACGGATCCCGCGACAAAATCTATGGAATATTGGGTTTTTGTGAACGTCCTATACCTGTCACTGTCGACTATACCAAGCCAATAGCTCAAGTGTTCATTGAATTAGTTAAAAATGTCGCCAAACAAAGCGGACTCCTCATCCTTCGACAAGAGCCGGACAGTAGTATCGATCCCTTCGTCCCGAATCTGCCGTCCTGGACACCAAATTTCCGCCGAGATTGCATCGAATATACCCATCAAGACTGGATTGGTGTGCATGCCCATGGAGGATGGAAAGCAAGAATCTTCCCCACAACTTCTCTTCAGTTGCTACGGACCTCTGGGTGCGTAGTAGACACCGTTCAGTCAGTCTTCCAATTCTCGATTCCTCAACAGGTGACAGAAGTTTTATTCGATTTCATTGTATCCAACATCACCATGTCTCATCCAACGGGGGCTACCTTCCTTCAAGCAATTTGCTGTAATATCCTCGGATATCACTCCGTCGACGAATTTCAACACCGACTTTCAATATATGGCATCCGTACGTTCTTGCACTGGCTACTAGACTGTGGGAAGGAAAACCCCTTGTTGCATGGGCGATTCCTCACTTTTGTCGAACAGAACAATCTCACGGCCGTATTTGAAACTGTTACAGACGAAATCTCAATGAGCTTGCGATTCGCGGCAGTTACCGGAGCCATCGATCATCTGGTTGAGCCATACAAGGACGCTAAAGACCATAGCGCTTTCCTTGCAATGACCCCGCAACAACGTATGGCGCCTTTTTGGGGGTCTGAATCATACCCCGACGCTTTCCAAGCAGATATAGATTGGCAAATTCCTTCAGAACGCGTCAGCCTTGAGACTGTGAGGCGAAGAATCATGGATTGGGTGGACAGAAAAAGCTTAATAGTCACAGAGAAGGGCTATATGGGCTTTGCAACCCGTGGTGTTTTGGTAGGGGACGATGTTTGTATTGTCGCAGGATGTCCATATCCTACTATCATACGCCCGTCAGGTAGCCGTCATCAAGTCGTTGGCGGTGGCTTCATTTTCGGATTGATGGACGGTGAGTTATTCAGAGATGGGCACTTGACGGAGGACAGTCAGCAGACCTTTGATTTTGTTTGAACTATCCACTGCGCTACCTTTTTCTTGTGCTGAAACCTCTGCCGCATCCTGGGGCAGGATCAACTGTTCAACGATGGGCGCCTTCTCATCTAAGGATGTCCAGGAAACAACTCCACTCCCAATATGCTCAAGGCTAGCATATAATGAGACCTCTCGAGAATCAGAGTTGCCAGATTTCATGCCTTGCGAATACGTTTGCCAAACTATTGTGGCTCCGTTAGAGTATTGTCGGTTCCAACATCCGCATTGGACAAAAGAAACGAAAATCCTTCATCGGGCATTGTACGTTCCATAAATGCAGGATATTTTCGGTACCCTTCTCAAGAGACCAGTTGGATCGACTTGTGGAGGACTGTATGCTAGGTTGGAGCCATTTAACAACGGCCTTGCTAGCATTGGTATGGTATAATTCTTTAAAGGCATGAAGATCGTCGTCTGATCAGACGGGCGCAAACCTTTTTTCTGGGTGCATTGGATGCGTTTGACGCCTCATACCGAGATTTCCCACGTTGTTTGACAAAGGACAGGGCTGGTCGCGAGCATGGAACGTGGACATACCGCCGCGCATGATCATGGGTTGTTCCCGAAGAAATAAAACTTTATGCTTTGCCGTGACTTCCAAGGGTTTAACGAGCGATTCCAGGAGAGATTTTGTGCTGCCCTTGCTGCGAATATGAATTCCGAGGTCGAATATGCGATGATTGGTAGTATGGTCCCAACGGCTGCACAAGGCCCGTGCCCTCGGACTGAAGATCCTCGATCGCCATCGCATGCGGAGACTATTGCGCGACACCTTCAACATGCCATCCTGTCTCGAGCGATAGTTCTGTGTAATCAGCATGAAAGATTGGGGTAGTCTTTCATTGGAGAAATGAGTATGGGCGTCTGATCTGCTTCTCTTCGCTCTGTGGTATACTAGGCAGTTACAGCTTGCCATCATTCCATCGTGCCAGCATCACGACAACCTGGTCTCTGCTTCCTCGATCGCATCAGCTCCTCCGGCAACACATGCCGACCATCAAGAAAAAAAAATCCTGATTCGATTGTATCCCACTGCCTTACTTCGGATGAGGTCGCAACCGGCGCCGTGGCGTGCGCTGAAACCAGGCACTTTGCTACAACGGGTTTTGCAAACACGAACAGGGACCTGGGCGACCCTCAAGAACCTCCAAGAGCCAGAATCACTGACATCAATATCGGCCTCTGGCAGGGACGGTGGCTTGGGCCTGGGGTTCGAGGCTGTCAGGACATGCGGGCCGTTGCTCGTTCCGGAATGTTGAAACCTTATTCGCCTCACATCCCTAACGCGCATAGGCCTTATGGCATCGACCAACAGAGCCTCAACACTGCAATATTCCTGCATCTGGACTTGCTACGTATTCTCCGACAGTTCCTGTCAGGCCAAGACTGCCACCGCTGAAGTCGCGCTCTTGGTCTGTCCGCTGGTATCTAACGCCTCTGATTGGACCTCGTTGCCCAGCGCCTCATTCAGCACATGGGTTTTACCCTAGCATGTTCGTGCCAAGCACCATCACTTGCGGCTAGACGGCAAAATGGCAGCTGTACATGTTGGAGAAGAGTGGGGAGATTGCCTTTGGATTGCCCTGTCTGGTCGCCCTGGTGCCTCAAGGCATCATGGCTATGCAGAGAATGCGGCCAGGAGGCCGAGATCAAACACTTGCAAGTTTACACCGATTCCACGTAATGTTTTTGCTCCCAGATGGATGTTCCGATTCGGCCTTATTTCTTAGCAACAGCCCAAAGTACATATAACGCGAAAGGCCCGGCGCCTCATAGGTTTTGTCATCTCTTTCATCAACGCCGTCTTCAAGTCCCTTACCTTCTTTTCAACAGTGCCGAGCACTCATATTTTAATCATTGTTGAGCTGTGCTCTTCATTCCTTCATTTTACCATTGTAATACACAGACACTCGGTGATCCGCATCCAGTCCTTTCAGGAAAACAAAAAAAAGAACCCGACCATTCATAATGAAGACTATTTACCCACTACTCACTCTCCTTTCGGCTGCGGCCGTAGCTGCCGGTCCTCTTCCAAGGAACGTACAGCTACTCCCGAATGCAAACCTCAAGCCTACTCGTGTCGTCGCGCGCACGCAAATGCCTGCCGAGGCTGCACCAGCACCAGCCGCAGGAGTTGATCCTGGCAAAGCTTCCGCGGATGCTATGGAAGCAATGCATGCAGCTGAAGCGGAGGCCAAAGAAAAAGCTCATCAAGAGGCCGCTAAGCAGATGGAAGCCATGCATCAGGCAGAGGCAGAAGCAAAGGAGAAGGCCCACCAAGAGGCCGCTAAGCAGATGGAGGCTATGCACCAAGCAGAAGCCGAAGCAAAGGAAAAGGCACACCAGGAGGCTGCAGCAGCCATGGAATCCATGCACGTTGCATCTGAGAAAGCAAAGGACGCTGCCCATAAGGCATCGGCTGATGCTATGGAAGCTATGCACGTCTCGCGGGAAATGGCCAGCATCTCTATGGCCATGAAGACAGAGGCTCCAGCTGCCACCCCTCCACCTCCTCCACCACCTGCTGCTATGCCTCACGAGACTCCTGCCCCGGCCCCTACACATGTTATGCCCCCTCCTCCTGCTGCTGAGATGCCACCACCACCACCTCCTCCCGCCGAGATGCCACCTCCACCTCCTGCTCATACTATGGCGCCCCCTCCACCTCCTGCTGCGGAAATGCCTCCTCCACCCCCGGCTCATGAGATGCCAGCTCCATCTGCCCCCGCTGCTGCAGAGATGCCACCGCCACCTCCCGCTCATGTGATGCCATCACCTCCCCCTGCCCATACAATGGCACCTCCTCCACCTCCTGCCGCGGAGATGCCTCCTGCTGCTGAGATGACTCCTCCTGCCAAGATGCCTCATGCTCCCGCTGAAATGCCATCTTCACCTCCCGCTGCTGAGATGCCCCCAGCCGCCGGTGGCATGAACGGTAGCGAAGCTGCACCGCCTACATCGTCTGCTCCTCCTGCGGCTGAGGTCACCGAAAGCTTCTCTTTGATTATGGATCAGGCTGCACAGGCTACTGGTGCTGCCAACATGACTGCTTCCCCGGCCATGAGCACCCCTGCGGCGCCTGCTGAAACCGGTGCTGCCGAGGAAGAGAAGAAGAAGGCCGAAGAGGAGCAGAAGAAGGCAGCTGAGGAAGAGAAGAAGAAGGCTGAGGAAGAGAAGAAGGCCAAGGAAGAGGCTGACAAGGCTGCTCAGGAACAGGAGAAGAAGGCTGCAGAGGAACAGAAGAAGCAGGATGAGGCCGACAAGAAGGCCGCCGAAGAAGAGAAGAAGAAGCAGGAGGAGGCAGACAAGCAGGCTGCTGAGGAGGAAAAGAAGAAGCAAGAGGAGGCTACTCAAGCCGAGAAGCCCGCTGAGGACGCTGCGCAAGACAACAAGGGCGAGGCCTCAGCCTCAGCCCCTGCCGAAGCACCTGCTGAAGCGCCCGCCGAAGCGCCCGCCGCACAGGAACAGCAACAAGAAGCAGCCGGTGAGGCAACCATCAAGCTCCCAGCCGGCTTCCTTACTTCTCCACGCGTGCGTCGCGCCAATCTCGCTAACATGCCTGCTAAGCGCGGCATGAAGGCTGTCGCTTTCTAAGCGTTTGACCCCGTTTTTCTTTTGTGTGTACTTAGTATATGGGGTAAAGCGAGAGGTTGGTTGATGATGAAGAGAAGTAGTTGTGCGCGTGTGATTATAGCACAGGACTGTTTAATGTTGTCTGCAGTGCTAGTTAGACGGGAAAGCGCGTTTAGAGAATTATTAGTGTAGCGTAGTTACTTGACCGAGTACAATCATCCTGACTCGAGTTTCCTTTTTTTTCGAATAACAAAACTTATTCTCATACCACTCTGTTCAAGATGCAAATGCCGTTTGCGTGAAGAAAAGATGATACCTGAAGGTGTCTTAAACTGAATTATACAAGTCTAGTATACATGTGCGGCGCTCTTGTGATTAACTAATTCACACTTGTCCTTGTATCCACAGGTACATTGGATACGAAAACGGATAAAATAGCAGCGTAAGCTGCTGCCACGGCCATCATCTCGAAGCTGGTCACTTTGAGGAAAAGCGACACGAGAAATGATAGCCCGAGTATCCACGCTGCGATAATCGCCAACTGAACGTTTTTAGATGACTCGTGCGATAGAATAACCAAAGGAGCAATGAGGAATATGGCTGTAAATGCTGCGGTGAATAGACGCCCGGTGATTTCGGCTATGAGAAGAGTATCTGGGTACAACCATTGGCGGCGGCGGCGGTGGTGCAAGCGGCGCCAAATCCAGGTCGAGCCTAGGTCTTCAGGGTTGTTCTGGTCCCTCCTCTTTAGTTTTCTGAATCTAAAGAAGCGTAGGTACTTGTAGAGCCAGCGCTGGAACGGATCAACCCGCTCTCGCGTTCCGAGATCTACTCGTAGCAGCCTCGTTTTGTATTTCTCTCCCAGACTGAGGTCGCTACGTAAACTGGAGAGTAGATCGTCGTCGAGAAGAGAGTTGATTTCCATCGTCATAATTTTGTTGAAGGCTGCTAGGGCTTCGTCTTTTTGGATCCGGGATTTCGTGTTAGTGGGGGTTGATGTGTAGTTCAGAGGCTGTGTACGTACCGTATTCCTTCAAAAGACCGCGGAGCTTTAAAATGAATTCTGGAGTGATCAATTCATCGATATTGGGAACTTTGTCATCTCTCCTGTTGTTCTTGAGACCAAGCCGATCGAATGAGGAGATAGGCAAGTTGAGGCTGAGGCCGGCTTGGTACAAAACGTGGTCCATTTGGGTAATCTCATCTTCTAGGAAACGTAAATTTAGTAGATGCGTGGTTTTAAATCGACGGAAGCTGTGCAATGTGATGTTTTTGTCGGCCGTGCTGGCTATCCATGCCTTCTCAAACTTGTCTTGGGTTCTGCTTTTTGGACCTAGGGGCGCGTTGTGGACGGGTAATTCGTCCATGTTGGAGTAATGGTGAGTGCGAACAGGTGGAAACTACATGGAGGAAAATTATCTAGATATCTCAAATGCCTAGGAAGCAGGTCCCTGATCCTTCATGCATGCTAGTCCCAAGCATAAACACTTCTTTGGTCATGATTCGCGATAGAAGCGCCTTGAGTAACCAACGAGCAGAATATCGTGTGGCGCAGCGATGTGGGGCATGGTCCTGTGTTGAGAGGGCTGAAATAGGTCGATCAGGCAGAATCAATGCGACGAGGCTGAAGCGCCATTGCCTTGCGGCACACACTCATCCTCGCTGAAACAGCATGTCTATTCAATGTCTTACTGTCTTGCTTTTAACCACAGTCATAATTTCGAGAGCTTTCAACCCCAGTCGCACTTTCGGGAATGCCATCCAGCAATATGCACACCAGTTGTGCAGATTATCACGTCGCTTGGATGTGTCCTGGAGCCGACCTCGAACTCTTGCCTGCGAGGCTGATGCTTGATGAAGAGCACCCAACACCGCCTTACGATACCTACTACGACGAAAATACTTACGTATGCGGCACTATCAATGGTCACGCAGTTGTTGTTGGGACTTGTCCACCGGGAGGGACAGGTAATGTCAACGCTGGGCGCTTAACGGGGCCCATGTTCAAGACATTTCCTAACATTCGCATGGCGGTGCTTGTGGGAGTTGGAGGCGGTATCCCCCGCGAACAAGTACCTGACGATGCTCTGGATAATATTCACCTTGGAGATGTCGTTGTGGGATGGCCTGGTGACGACGGACCTGCGTGTGTATACCACAAGCGAGGGAAAGCCAAAGTTGACGGAATATTTCACATGGTGGGCACACTGCAAAACCCAGACTGGAGACTTACCCAAGCACTTCGTGTCCTTGCTAGCGACCATGAAATGGGAAAAAACTTCTTTCGATGTCCAACTTCGGAAGTTGCGGCGCACGAAGCGAGCGAAGAGATTTGCCCATCCAGGCCTCGAGCATGACAAACCCTTCAAGGCTGAATATCGTCATGTCGGCAGCCACGGATCTGGATGCAAGGACTGTGATGTAAGCAAACTGGTTCAACGCCCACAACGAACTAGAGAGCACCTATAAACGCTAGTCTCTCATCAAGGTAGGATTGCTACCGGCAACACAGTTATCCAGGACCCCGAGCTACGTGACAAGATTAGAGCGCGATGCAATGGGGCCCTGTGTGTAGAGATAGAAGCAGCAGGCGTTGACGCGAGTAGACGATGCCTTGTTGTCCGTGGCATCTCCAATTACGCAGATTCGCACAAAAACGACTTGTGGAGATCGCATGCAGCTGGTAATGCGGCTGCGTTCACAAGGGAGCTGTTATGCAGAATTCAACCGGTCGCAGTCAAAGACATGAAAGGATATCCTGAAGGTCATTTGCAGGTCTATTTAAGGCAATGAATCACATAGGATTATGGAAATATAACTTTGAATTATCAATAACACGTGTGTGTACCAGGCTGACACATTACAGCGCTATGGTTTGTTCCACTACCCAGACCTCGGTCCTTCGTCAGTCGGGGGAAACAGCTTGTCCTAATAGATACCCACATAGCCCCGGAAGGCTGTTGTCGATATGCTGTTTACGGCCTAGGTGGTTGCGGGAAGACAGCTCTCGCTCTTGAGACAGCTTTTCGAACACGGGAGCAGCAACCTCAGCGTGCCGTGTTCTGGGTACCTGCGATCAGCCAAGCAGGTTTTGAACAGGCATATCGAGAGATAGGACTACTCCTTCGCATAACTGGCATCACAGATGCTAAGGCCGATGTCAAGACACTTGTCAAGGCATGGCTGAGCGACGAAAGTTATGGGCAGTGGCTGATGATTATTGACAATGCGGACTATGAGAGAATACTATTCGACCCAATTAAATGAGGGAGCAACGGGGATCGGCTGATCGACTATCTTCCATACAGCCCAAAAGGCTCTCTCATCTTTACAACCCGAGTCGTAGAGGCCGCACACGACCTAGCTGCAAACAACGTCATAGAGCTGGGCATACTCGACAGGGAAGATGCTAAGGAGGTCTTGAGAACACGCTTGTTCAAAAAGTACCAACGCATTGTTAAAGATGAGGTAATGGTTGACGAATTTCTCAATATGCTCACTTGCCTTGCCCTTGCAATCGTCCAGGCGGCAGCATTCATCAACCAGAACAACATCCAGCTCTGCGACTGCATACAGATGTATCGAGCGAGCGAGCAACAGGAGACTCAGCTTCCCATTGAAGAGTTACAAGACCAAGAAAGGTATCTAGAAATGAAAAATCCCATCGCAACAACTTGGTATATCTCATTCAACCAAATCACGCCACGCGACAAACTAGCAGCCGACTACCTGTCATTCATGGCATGTACAACGAATAACGATATACCAGAGTCAATGCTACCGGCCGAAAGGTTACAGGTAGAACGAACGAACGAACACGATTGGGACATTGAAAGCATACGCTCTCATAACTGAACGAAAGTTTATACGTGACGAGTGCGAATTTCAGCAAGAGCAGACACAAAGGCCGAAGGGATCATTCGATGTCCACCCACTAGTGCACTTAGCAATGTAAAGCTGGTTGAAATCACAGAGCCAGTGGCTCGAATGGGTGGAAAAGACGATTGTAAGATTGGAAAAGATTGTGCCACGCAGCGATTCCAAGACAAGGGAAGTCTGGACAACATATCTGCCTCATGCCAAATACGTCATGGCTATGTCTGAAACCTCAGAGCAGAATTTGGGGTGGAGCCTGCTTGAGCGAATAGGAAAATGCGAAATGATTCTGGGACAATACAGAGCGGCGGAGGAAACGTATCGTCAGCTTGTGTTGAGAGCAGCTAAGGCGCTTGGCCAGGAGCATCCACTTATCGCAAGTTATAAGAATGAGTTAGGGATAGCACTATCTGAGCAGACCCGATACAGAGAAGCAGAAACGATGTTTAGAGAGGCGATAGTACTACGTGAAAAGACTATTTGCCGAGAGGATAAGAAGATAAGATTTATCAGAAATAACTTAGCAATTGCACTAAGACGCCAGGGCCATTTGGAAGAGGCAGAGCAGATATATCGACTGATGATAGCAATGAATGAAGAAACCCTGGGCAAGAATCACACAAGAGATCTAAACAATATGAGCAACCTAGCGGCAGTGCTGAGTGATCAAGACAAAAAGGAAGAGGTGGAGCAGATATTCTAAGAAACACTAGCGCTAATAAAGAAAGTCTCGGGCAGTGAGCACCTATACACTATAGACATCATGAATAGGTTAGCAAGAGTGCTACGGCAATTAGACACGTATGAAGAGGCGGAAAAAATGTCGCGAAAGTCACTAGAACTAGCAGAGAAAGTCTTTGGCAAGGAGCACCCACGTACTTTGGCTAGAATGGGTAGCTTAGCAGTGGTGTTAGGAGATATGTGCAAATACGACGAGGCGGAACGAATATACGTAGAAACGCTCGGGCTAGCGGTAAGGGTATGGGGCAAAGAGCACTCGAAAACGCGGAACTGCTTGGAAAATTTTGTTGCAATGCTACAAAAGCTAGGTAGATACGAAGAGGCTGCATCTGTACTGGATAATATGGCTTAGCTATTTGTTCATGAACACACCATGCAATATCAAGGCAACTTTTACTCACACTTACAAGATCAACCACCTAAATAGTTGGGATGTTGTCCGCGTCCGCTGCTTGGGGACGACTGTTGCCGGCGCTGTACTGGCGCTTGGTCGGAATATTGTTCACGTCCGCTGCTTGGGGACGGCTGTTGCCAGCGCTGTATTGCCGTTTTGTAGGAATGTTGTCCACATCCGCTGCTTGAGGGCGACTGTTGCCGGCACTGTACTGACGTTTGATGGGGATGTTGGAATCCACAGCTTCAGTTCTACTAGTCAATGGCTGAGTGGGCATGGCCGCTGAAAAAGCCAAAAGACTCGTGAAAGTGAAGAGGGTAGAGAAACGCATTGTGGATTACACTCAAGTTTTGATTGTACAAAGTGGTGTGTAGAGATTTCTTTCGTTACGGGACGTCTTTATAACTAAATTCTTGCAATTTAACTGCCGCTTCTCTTAATGCGGTTGTCGTGAGAGCGTATAGGTGAACTGCCGAGAACTCAATTCGATCTACGTTGGAAATCACACCACAGTTTCATCACCGCTATCATCATCGTCAAATTTCTTACCGTGTATCTCTCCGTTGCGGACATCCTTGCATGCTAGAACTAACTAATCAGCTTGCAAGTTCGGGACAGGAGTCTGTGATTTGAATAAGCTAATTGGTCGGTTCTCGCACCGAGGGATGTCCGTGACGAAGGGATACAAGCTAGCATAAGCATGCTGCTATTATAACTACCGAAGGTGTTATGAGGAGTTTCCTACGACCCTGTAACAGAACACGTTAATATCCTATCACTATCTCGTATATGCTCATCTTTCCCAAAGAAGCTGCACAGGTGATAAGCTTACCCTACTAGCGTATCCTTGGCACTACTAAAAAGCCGCTATAATCAAATAAACTTCGCGTTCTCTTTGATGCATAATGCAGTATCACCTCAACCTTATAGTTCATTTGAGAAGCCACAGCTTACAGAGCTTAAGTTATTTCTCATAGTACAATGGTTCAAAAACAATTCACATTAGATTTACGTAGTAATCAAACAAATGAAATTTGTTTTCTCGTTACTGATCTTTCGTGATCCGGGGACTACTACTGCATCGGCCCTACTAGCTATCTCCTGCCGATTAGAGTGCCAAGTACACCAAATGTGTGTTACAAACCCTGGTATAGACTGTAGATCGGTTGACCAAGATGTTCCCCTTGTTTGTAGGGTGTACACGCCACGTCAGCTGATACGAGGTATCCGCATTTGAAGCCGTATCTATCCCTAACTGAGCTATAGTATACTATTGGCATCATCATATCAAGTCTCATCACGAGAAGGTTAGCTGTCGTTCCTACTACGGTTGAACTCGATGCTGTTCAATCTTGACTTCCTAATCTCTACAAACCATATTCACGTTGTACAGTCTTTGTTGTACAGGAAGTCATACACAACCTTCCACCAAACATCCATTGTTAATCAAGACTATGTCAACTATTTCCGATGGTTTGCCAGACATCGCAGAGCAAGACGAGAAATTTGCCCTCTTATACCAAGAAGAGGTATCAAGAAAGTCGTCTTGCTTTAAAAAGCAAACATGGCTGGTAGCCGTATGCGCGATTATCCTCACAAATCTACTTTCAATTGTTTTTACCGCAAGATATATAAGATCCCAGAGTTACCTATCATACTCCTTGGACCTGCCTAGAAGTATGTGTTTTTATGTTTCTCAAATTTACGAAGGCTAACTCTTTTAAGTGGAAGGACTTTATCCTGAACTTGACAGATCCCACATCCTAACTCAGTTCAGCGAGCATAGGGTCAATGGGACAAGTAGATGGTCAGCTCCACCAAGCCCCTCAGTAGATAGAGCTTGGCTAGAACTAGGAGTTCGCGATGTTGGATTTCTCGTTCCAAAGACAGTCGGTATCAGCCATGGTCTTGATCCTAGAGAGCAAAAATATTACCCAAAAGGAACATATCGCAGCGATTCTGAACTAGAAGGATTCATCGTGTTTGTTCAAGCCTTTCACGACCTACATTGTTTGGTACGTTTAGTACTACCTTTACGCTATCAAAGCATTGCTAAGGTGCGATAGGATGAGCTCCGAAAAGCCCTCTACTTCAACAAACCCTACTACCGCCAATACGAAGATGATAATCTCGTGCCGGAGTGGTTCCGCGTAAGCCATATTAGTACGTGATTCAAAGTTCAACAAACTAGACGCTGTGATAGAACAGTGCTAACTTATCCCATCAGATCATTGTCTAGACAATATTCGTGAGACCTTGATGTGTGCAGCTGATATAGGGGTAATACCAACCGTATGGACGGGATCGCATAATAGCTCCATTAGATTCTCTAACAAGCATCAATGCAATAGTTACGATTCATTGCTAGAGTGGAAAGCGAAGTGGGATGCAGATCATCCTGCTTTCGCAAAGGAGTTGCCGGAGCAGTTTCAAGCACCTCCAGATGCAGTTTTTCATGACCCTAGCGAATGGGTGGTCTAAGTTATAGCATCAAGGTAGTTCAATAATCTACTTTTCATGAACGTCAAACGTCAAGTGAACACAACTCATGCACACACGTACAAGATCAGCAAAAAATCCATTTTGAAGAAAAAAACATGCAATTTCGCTAAGAATGCTACGTAATGCAATCTAGGATAGCGACCATCAACCACCTGACCAAACGCCTCTAAACCTAACCCAAAAGAGACCCGAATCGCTCAACGCCGTATGATGAAGCAAAACAAACAAGATGACATACTGGCCGCATCATGAGGCAAAATGAAATCGTACATATCATTCGTGAAAAGAGGCATCAAAGTACCATGAGATATAGCAAAAAGGGGCTAGCATAAAATAAAAAGGAAAGACAAGAGCAGAGAATTGAAGATGCATGTATATTAAACCAAAAGCTATTTAGGCAAAGGAAAGAAAAAGAAGAAAGGAAAAGAAGATGTCGCGAGACTAATAATTTGGGTGATATCAAATAAGAACGTGGGGCAGAAAAGGTATCAAAGAACAAAGACCAAGAAAGAAAAAAAAGAAGCGAATGGAAGATAAAACTTCAGAGTAATACAGCGTGATCATTTGGTCCTTTGAATTGGGGGTAAAAAGAAGAAGAGGAGTTGGAGGAAGGCATGAAGAGGAGGGGGTAAAAAACGATCCTAACAGCAATTTTCAAACTTTTGGTCCTCGCGAACCGACCCGTGTCTTCTCGTGTTCGCGCATGTAAAAATCAATAGACTGATCAAAGGAAATGGAGTGAGAAAGGTAGTCTGACAAATCATTTGACGCTTTCCTACCACCATCATTGTCATCGTTGTCGGAGTCCTCGGTTGCGGAGAAATAATCGTTGACAAGGGGATCGCGGTGTGATTTTCCAGCTCGTGTGCGGGATTGTGTTGTGTCTTTTGCTGAGCCAGTGTTGGATGTAATCTTCTTCGTCTTCGTCTCTGTTTTCGCCTTTGCACCCTTGCTTGTACATGTGACATCGCTGGATACAACCTCCATGGAGTCGACTGGCTTGGAGATACTTTGATGGGAATCTAGTGCGGCGATGCTGGGCGGACGGATCGTAGTATCCGACGTCTTTTCCCCCAAAGCCTTGTTCTCAACATCAGCGACGCGGACTATGTTTTTGGGTCCAACGCTTGGTATCGACTGCCGAGGCACAGACGTTACAACTTGCTTCTCTTCTTTGTGGGGCGATGCTGGGGTGGTGAAAATGGATATCGCCTGAGGTTTGATCTCCGATTCAGTACCACGGACACCTTCACCGAACAGGGTGCCATCCTTCTCGTCCCAGAGCCTCTCATCGATTCGTGCTTCCTCGTCCGATGAAAACTGCAAGTCTTTGATACTCCCATCAAGGCTATGCCGTATCCGTTCGCTCTCATACGACACCCGCTCTGGTTCCCCGAACCCCGAATCTTGATGCAAAGGCATGCGATATCCTTGTGACGCCGGAAGACTTGTTCGCACTCGTCTTGATAGGGGTTCTGGTCGATCGAATATCGAGAATCCCGTGCTGGTCCGCGATGGAGGTTCCGTGCTGGGTGCCGAGGAATCCATGGCAACATCGTACTCGAGGCCGGCCAGGGTGGTAGAGTCGGGCTTTTGCGGTTGTTGGCTGTCATAATAGTAATCTGGAGTTTCAGCAGGTTCTGGGGGTGTGTGTGATGGCTGCGGCCATGATTGTGCAAGATGGTGCACCCGCTCACTAAATGAGGCATCATTGCCGCTACCGTGAGATTGTCCTTTTTCAGACGATCCCTGCAGGCTGTTTCTCATCGACTGCGACTCAATAGGCTGGAGTCCACTTCCCATCGATAAGCCCAGTGGGGTTTCTTCGGAAGTCTTACTGCCTATGAATGAATCCTCCATCTCGCCTGGTGGACTCGCAAAGCGGATGTCTTTCGGCTCCTGCGTTGCAAACTCATGCACGTCAAGGTCGCCACAAGCTCTTTGAACAAGCTTAGTATCGCCATCCACGTAGACTTGCTCCCATCTTGTTTCCCTGCTAGCCGGTAGGCTTGCAAGCTCGTTTTCGAGCTCTGAGTCATCTAACGACATGACAGATCGATGGCCAGGATAGGGCGAGCGTGAGCAGTCACTTCGCCTATTTCTGTCGCTGATACTGAGAGGATGTGGGGAACGACCGCGCTGAGAGCGTTCGTTGGGTATGATGTAGGAGCCGGAAGATTCGGGGTACTCTGTGCGGGGGACATGGACCTCTTCGAAGAATGACTGTTGCCTCGACTGGCGACGATGGTTGGAAATATCCTCCAGGTCTACAGCTGTCCTAGGATCGATGTATTCCTTGTCGCTCCTATGCGTGGAGATGCTGTCTCTCACGGTAGCCCTTGGCTTGAAGTCGACTTCTAGGGTATTTTCGGGGAACCGCTTAAGCAGGTTTGCAGCTGACGGTCTGGACTGGGGTGACTCGCTCAAGCATGCTCGAATGATGTCACGGAAGTAAGGTGGGATGTCAGTATCGCGTCGATCCAGTGTGCGGGTCAACGGTCGCTGCTGGCGCTCAGGTTCATCTTGCTGTTCTGCTAATGCCCAAAGCACCATACCAAGCTGAAACAGATCAGACTTGACACCAATGTATATCGATATACGCTGTCCACTCTCTATGAGCTTGGCAAGTTCCGGTGGCTCCCATCCAACTGGGCAGCCGCGGCGGTTGATATCGATGATTTTGGCGTTGTCATCATTATCAATGACAATGTTGGACAGGGTGAAATCTCCTTGTACGAAGCCAGCTTCATGAATCTCTGAAAGACCCTGAATGATCTGCCGTGCCCATCGCTCCCGGCGCTCCCAGTAAAGATGACTTGTCGTCTTGAAGTCGTAAATCATATCGACCAGTGCACCTTGTTCAGCATAGCTAATCAGGAGTCCCTTGATGAGCTCGTTTCGTTGATCGACAATAACGCCTTCGAACTTGATGACAGACTTGGAGTTTTGTACGCTCACAAGCGCATTGATCTCGTAAAGGAATTCTTCGACCGCGTCTGGCCCAGGAATTTCCTTCTTGATCAGTGTCCGGTTGTCAACCGAGACTTTGTAGACAAAGCCAGAAATGTGGGAGTCAAAAGCAATCGCGTCTTCACGAAATCGCTTGCAATCCAGATGCACAATCGCCGAAACAGCCGGATACGGAATGATTTCGTTCACATCCTCTGTGACGTGAACATGGAGGCGACCATCTGTTGTTTCCAATTTCAGGTTTGTCACAGTGTCGTAGAACTGTATAGCTGGCAGAGAATCGCGGATGGCCTCATAAATACGCGAACTCTTGTCACGCTGGTAGTGGAGAGACTTGAGATCTGCCTCAAGTGAGTCTGGCTCCATGTTGCGGTAGTCGCAGGACACTGTGACCCTTCTCCATCTGTTTGGCTCCTCGGCAAATGTTACAAAGAACTTTTCGCGGTCTGACATGTCCCGGAAGTGCATGCTCAGGTTCAAAATCCATTTTGCTTCCAACTCTTCCTGCAACCGGATATCATCAATGACGGACCCTGAGTGATGTGAGCTATGCTCGGAAAAGGTGTCCACTACTTCAACAGGTGGTGGTGGCGGTAGTGATGCGGGAGGTGGAGGTGGAGATTGTGACGGTTGCGGAGGGGGAGGGGGAGGAGGCAGCATCAGTTCCCCAACAGAAGCGCCTGCAGACATGTAGTCTTCGGGTTCCTCGACGCCATAGTCGACCTGACGTGCACCGGGTGGGAGATTCGAATCCGGACCTCCACCTATAGTACGCTCTTCCATGACGGGGTGCGGCTCTTCCTTCACATGACTTTCACACAAACTCAGGACGTTAGGCGCTGACATGGAAGGGGCGGAAAGGGGAGGTGGCGAAATGTCCCGTTTTGAGGGAGCTGAGCTCTGGCGGTCGACCGAGGCAGCTCTCCTGTGTTCGCCCGGAACGGGGACCTCGAGCAGTTTATCCCTCTTTTCACTCTGCATCCGCTTGAACGTCAAGGGTCTAGGCAGCCCTGGAATAACCTTCTTGCTGCCTCTGCGTCCCAGCAAACCAGCACTCGAATGCGGTCGTGTGGGCTCCTTGTTCTTCTCTTCGGCGGGCTTCGGGGCTTTGGTCGACGATGGCGGCGGTTCCTGCTCCTCCTTCTTCAGCCAGGCGCCAATCTTTTGAAAGCTCAGGTGATCCCACATGCTCCTGTGCTTGCTGACTTCTGCGCGCGCCCTCTGCCTACTGCGGCTGCTGCTCGTCTCGCCATTGTCCGCTGATGGCAATGGCATCTTCTTCTCACAACGGCTCTCGCACACGTCCCACGCTGTGCAGCGCCGTGTGGGTGGTGTGTCGGCTCGTTGCCAGCCGTCTGATGGTCGGGTGGTTGCCTTCGCGGTGTGTCGAGGACCAAGTGACTCAGACAGGCGGTGGCAGGCCTTCTATTCGCGCGGCGAGGAAATTGGCAGGTCGGATCGGATGGATTAAAATTGTGCTATGGGTTTGGCGCCAGCTGCATGCTGTGTCGCGATCATGTGCCACTGTGGCTTCCTGCGTCCACCAACCTAGTTCCTGCTCTGTGCCTCGATGCTGCGATGGCGCATTTGCCCCTCTCTACCCTAGACTTTTTTCTTTTCCTTTGTTTGTTTCTTTGTTTTTTTCTTCCCTTGGTGCTAATCTCTGCAATTCAATCTCGGCAGTCCCAACGTGCAAATGACAGACAGGAAAGACCGATAGGTGTTTTATTGCCGCCCAAGCGACATGCCAGGGAGCGGGTTGGCGCCTAACCTTAATCAAAGGCAGGCGGACGACGGACGGAAGCTCCAGCGACGGGCGAGGGTCAATGGGGCTGTCGAGGGCAGGCGGACAGGCAGTCGTCGATCGTCGAAGGGGGCTGGGGAAGGGCGGGAAAGGGGAGGGCAGGCAGCGATGAATGCGACGTGCTCGATGAGTCTGATGTGAGTTGGGATGAGTGCGCGACAGAAGGCTGGGCTGGTGGCAGCCAATGAATGCGGACTGAGGGCGCGACTTTCTCCGTCGAGCCGGCTTAGCAACACCACCACGTTAGCGTATCCCGACCGACTCAGCAAATCAAATACCCCAGGGCCAATCTATTGGCACCTCGCACAAGCCTGCAGTACCGGTACCAATGTAATCAGAGTTACACCAAGGTGGGGGACAGGCTGAAGGGGGCGAAGGGGGGGCGAGGGAAAAAAAGTGAGGGCGGATTTCAGCAGCAAAAGTGCGCAGCAGCATAGCACCGTTTTGGGGGTTGCTGTCATTGTCGTTAGACAGCTGGCGGTCAAGCGCCTGTTCCGGCCATTGGGCCACAGCAAAAAAAAAGAGGGCCTTTTTCAGCCTGCAGGATGCGCAGCACGCAGGCAGACAGGCAGCCAGCAAAAGTCCGAATTCGGGTACATTTTGGTCAAATCAAGCGCTGGTGAGGCAAAGAAAAGCCGCCTGGTACCGCCGACTCGGTGCCTGATTGGCCTCTGTCGTGCGTGTGGCAGCCAACTACACCAACCTGCGGTGAGAGTGACACACGGTTTGGCTTTTTGGCATCAACGTCACTCACGCCCTGACTCTCCGGCACCTCTCTCTGGATGCATATGACAAGCCGGCTGCTACCAGAATCTGCGTTGAAGAGCCTTCACGGGTCACTACCCCTCTGGCGCCATCCCGCCCCCTCATTAATCCTTCACATTGGCATAGCAGCAAAAAACCCCTCTTTCGGGCCTGCATACATTAGCCCAAGCAGAGACGAGGGCGAGACTACTGCACCTCGAGGTCTTCGCGGAATCGTCCCTCGATGCTGACTGGAAACTCTGCATGCAACTGCCCTTGCTCCCCACCCAACAGGACGCAGAGCCAACCGTTTTCGCTGCCTCTCGAGTCAACCGGACATGGAAAGACGGGACAACTCGCCAAAGGTGCCTAGATAGCTCCGTTCTTGCGAGCAAACTTCTCAACGGCAGTTTCAGGATGCTTGCGCAAAAGCAGGTACAGGGATGTGTTAATCTCACTTTTTTTCCTTCCTTCTAGTAAGTATTACAGCTTTCCACCGGCGTCTCCTGCTGCATTGGTTCCTCAGCAGTCTTATCGGTGTCTAATATACCTATATATATACACACACAGTATATGTACGTGTATTCACATGCAATAAATATGCCACGCTGCGCCCCAACAAAAAAATTATGCAATTTCTCTCTTCATAGCTCACCTCTGAACAAGATGACGACAACCTTGTTCATAGTACATCATCACTACAAGCACAAATCTCCGCCGCCTATGACAACGTCCCTCTACCTCGTATCGACCAAAGACCAAAGATCGAGAGATTGCCAACCTTGATTCGTGCCCTCTAGTTCGCAGAGTATGCGTTGTCTCTTCCCATCACTCTCCCTCGTGCAATCTGCCCGGCTGCCAGCTTACCTGCCGTGTGTCCGCATCATCCCTCCTGACACGTCAATATGGTTCATGCCCACGCAACACATTACACTTGCAGCATGCAGGGCCACGCCACGCCACGCCACGCCACGCCACGCCACGCCACGGTATGCCACGCAGTCTCATAACAAGAGAGCAAAGGAAGCCGTGCGAACCAACGCACAAATCCAAAACAGATAGACATCCGATGTGGCTTGTGCGGTGATGGACAGTACAAGAATAAATCAAACCAATGGTAGGTCTATAGAGGGCCAACGTGTAGTTGCATGTGGGATAAGATGTTACAAGTATGCACTATGCGGCGGCTGGCGCGCAATATCGTATATAAAATCTTTTGTTGGAAAATTCAAACCGCTTCATCTTCGTTCCACCAAGACTAGATTCGCGAGGTTGACAAACAGCGATATTGCCTGTCGCAGCATTGTGCGAAAAAAAAGGTACGCCTTGTACATTTACGGAAACGTACCGGGTAACGGACCGACCCGCCTTCTCTTCTTCTTCCCTCGCCCGTGTTTCTAGCAAAATCATAGCAAAACGTCATCCATTCTCTTTTGCATAAAAGAAAGACAACACAACGATTGGAGCCCACTTGGCATTGATGTAGAGAAGAGAATTTCATTCATCGCTTCATTACCCAAGTTGCAGTCGATTTCGTAGCCGCCCCGTATTCTTCATAGCCCAATGCTTTGCTAAACAGCATCATTAAAAACGCCTAGAATGCGCTTGCGTTGCTACAACCCCATATCTTTCGTATTCACTGTACATATCTTACATCTAGGAGTCTAGCTTAGTCGTCGTCATCGCCAGACTCTTCCTCCTCCTCCTCTTTCCTCTTTTGCTCACGCTTCTTACGGTCACCCTTCTTGGACTTTAGTTCCTTCTCCCACATCTTGTTGGCGGCTTCCTTGTCGAGATCGGGGAACACAATGTCAAACACTTCCCGGTACCATGACACGGGGCGGCCCTCGATGCCTTCTTTAATGTTCTGTTCGCAAGTCAGCCAATCACGCTCTCCTAATGTAGATAAAACATGACACGTACCTCCGGTAGTTCCAGCCAATCACTCATATTGTCGTGTGGGAAAATCACTGTTTTTGCACCTGCCCTTCGTGCTGCAACAGTCTTTTCGCGTAGTCCACCAATTCTCAGCACTTTTCCAGTAAGAGTAAGCTCGCCAGTCATAGCAACATCGTCTCTAATCTTTTTGTTGAGCGCTAAGCTGAGCAAGCTGGTGGCCATTGTGATACCAGCGCTTGGCCCATCTTTGGGCGTACCGCCCTCGGGGCAATGCAAGTGTATCCTAGCATGCTCGAAGAATCTGTTCTTTGGGAAATCGCGAGCCATGATGCTCTTTGCGAATGAGTAGGCAACCCCAGTCGACTCCTTCATAACATCTCGGAGGGATCCACTGCGCTCGAGACCAGGTGATGACGAAGCGGATAGCGCATTTTGCAGGATGGATTCAATGTAGAGCGCAGAGCCACCCATGGAGGTCCATGCTAGACCCATGGCTACACCAGGTGGCGTAAAGTCGTATAGGCGGTCAGAGGTAAAAATTGGTGGGCCGACGTAGTCCTTGAGATTGTCCTTGGTGATTGAGACATGTACTGAATCTGGTACCTTGAGAGCCACGCGGGGCTTTTCGGTAGTCTGCTCCTCGATGTTCTTTGGGGTCTCCTTGGGGTCGTTCTCGTTCTTGTTTGATTCCTGTTGCGCAGCCTTGCCCTCTTCAGTCAAAGCTGCGGCTTCTGGAAGGGCCTCCTCGCCCACATCAGTGACAATCTTCAAGGCAGACTTCCGGTAGACCTTTTCGATATGCTTCTTGAGATTTCGCACACCCGACTCACGGCAGTATTTGTTGATGAGCTCGACAATTGCGTCTTTCTCAAGCACAACGTCGGCATCCTTCAAACCACTCATTTCCTTGGCCGCAGGAGACAAGTACTTCTCAGCGATTGCAATCTTCTCGTCGGAAACATAGCCCGAAAGCCGTATTACCTCCATACGGTCAAGCAGTGGTTGCGGGATGGTCTCGTCCATATTGGCTGTACACACAAAAAGGACTTTGGATAGATCGACAGGCACGTCCAGGTAATGGTCTAGGAAGCTGTTGTTTTGCTCTGGGTCAAGTAGCTCGAGAAGGGCAGATGCTGGGTCACCATGGTTACTGTTCCGGCCAATCTTGTCGACTTCATCAATTAAGACGAGTGGGTTTTCAGTTTGGCATTTCTTGAGAGCCTGAATGATACGTCCAGGTAGTGCACCAACATATGTTCTGCGGTGGCCTTTGATTTCTGCCACATCGTACATACCACCGACACTGAAGCGGTAGTACTGGCGGTTCAAAGCACGAGCAATTGACTTTCCGATAGATGTTTTGCCCACACCTGGCGGTCCAACCAAACAAAGGATCTTACCTTCAACAGTGCCACGCAGTTTTCCGACAGCGATGAACTCCAAGATGCGGTCCTTTACGTCTTTTAGACCATGGTGGTCTTCATCCAAGACTTCGCGTGCATGTTGAATACCAAAGTTTTCGGCGCTACGTAAACCCCAAGGAAGCTGTGTGAGCCAGTCAAGGTAGTTGCGGGTTACATTAAACTCTGATCCGTTGGGCTCGAGGCCTTGCAGCTTGCTCATCTCCTCCTCGAAGACCTTGCGCACGGCTTCGGGCATAGCCAGCTTGTTGGCCTTTTCGTTGAACTTCTCAATCAGTTTGTCTTTGCCGTCAGACTCAATGCCGAGCTCACGTTTGATGCCTTTCATTTGCTCCATCAGCATGTATTCGCGATGCTTCTTCGTAACTCGGGCGTTGACATCGTCTGCGACCTTCTTTTGCAGTTCCGCGCTGATGAGTTCCTTCTTCAGAAGCTCCAGCGCTTTGCTCAGCCGCTTTTCAATGTCCATCTCCTCGAGCGCGTCTTGCAGCTCGTGTGACTCGGCTTGTGCTACAGCAGCTGCAAAATCGGCCAGCTTGACGGGGTCCTCGCCAACATTCATGGTAGTATGTACAGAGAAGGTCGAGACATGGTCTCGGAACAGTGGGTTTAAGAGTGCGACACCCTTGAAAGTGTTGACAATCTCGTTGACCAGCACCTGGATTGTCTTGTTTGACCTTAGGTCGAAAGGCTCCTCAACCATGTTGTCCACGTCGGCGATGCTGACCTTGCGGCCCTTGAGAATGGTGGGGACCAGGGCGCCTTGGGCCGTCTTGGTCTCTTCGGTGGACTCCTCGAAGCTGGCAACGACATCGCCCTTGGATTGGGTCGCAGCTGAATCCGCCTCTGGTGTTTCGGAGCTTTCGTCCAAAGTACTCTCGGCTACTGATGGCTCCTCCTTGGCTTGTGCTGGCGGCTTCAGACCCGTCATCTTTATGCGGCGGTGCGGGTAGAGGACGCAAGTCATGGCGAAGTTATCATCGGCACCCACAGGGAATGCGCTTGTAACCTGGCAGAATGTGCCCACATCGTAGACCTCGTTAGGGTCGTCGATAACGTCCTTGTCAGCGCCCTCATCCTTGAACATGAAGGCTCCAATGTACGGTTGCCCCCGCTTCACCATGTCGGCGATTGCCTGGCCGACCTCTCTGTCTCTGATTGTGATGGCCTTGTAGAAGCCAGGGAACAAGGGGCGCTTAACGAGTGGTATCGCCATAACCTGCGGGTAGACGTCTGGTATCGTGGGTTTGACGAGGGCGCGTTCGGAGCCCTTTCGTTTCTTGCCGCCGCCATCACCGCCGTCGCTGCCTCCAGTGCCTCCGCCTGCTGCGCTGCCTCGCCCGGAACCGGTGCGCGGGGGTATTGGCTCTGGCGTGTCACTCTTGCCCTCGACCTCTCGGTTTCTCTGCTGCTCCTTGAGCTTCTTCAGTTCATCTGTCTCTTCGGCTGCGCCCTCGTCCAGTGGCTCAGGTGGTATCTTGGGGTCTTTTTCCTTTTGCTTGCTCAGCGATGTGGAAAAGCTGCGGTATGCGAAGAGGGCGGCGGGTGGCGAGGGGCATCGGTGGAGCGGCCGCGCAACCAGCGATGCTGTGCATTGGGCGGGGAGATATCGTGACGATGATCTGGTGGTGAGTTTTGTACAATTCGAGCGCGATGCCTGGCGGAGGGCTGCCCGCCACGGCAGGTTCTGGGTCTGGAGCATGATGTGTCTGTTTTATGAGTGCGGCCAGGCGGCGGAAAGTCTTATGTGTGTATACAAAGAATGAGAGTAGTGTGCGTGGAAACACGCAGCACACGTGTTCTCGCCACGTGAATTGATGCGAGGAGAGGAATAATTAAACAATGTGCAAATATAAAAGGCGATGTGGTAGTGGCGGCATATGTATCGTCTATGTACGCATCAATTGATCAGCAACGTCGGAATCTCGACATCATCACCGCACGTCCAAGCTCCTCCTCCGATAGCCGCGATGGCAAAACCTCGGCACCACGCGACACTTGGATTCCATTAACTCGCACCTGCTCTACTACCCATCTTTCCATGTACATTGTTAATACCACATACAACTGCATAGGCATCCATACATCTCTCCGCACATCTCACCTCATTCAGCGCCTCTCTGTACTATACTCTGTTATCCTCGATCGTCGTGTCCGCACCCCCGTCGCGATGACAAAGTCTATTTCCAATGCTGTAGAACATTCTCGAATGCCGCCCGCCTCTGCAAACAACAGCTGTGCAAACTTCCACAGTCTCTCAAACCCACATACTAGTACATGTATTCACTCAATCCCATTGTGCGCATGTTCCGGGTACTTTGAACTCCATTCTTAAATATATCATGAAATCTATGCTCCTTTACAGCTCTGTCTGGCTTCTATCCAATGGCAATGGCCTCCATCTTACCCACCAAACTCAGACATGCCACCGGAGCTAGATTCGCAACCATTTGTCCTATCCAAGAATTTGACCATATGACCTACCTCTCCCAGGATGCTGAAGCCGTCCCAGATGGTTTCCATAGCCTCTATATGTCCAGCTCACACGACTCAAGCTTTCAGACTGATGCCATTTACCACCACTAGACAATAGTGGTGCATTCCTTTCCTCTTTCCCTATTCCATTGCTTTCTATCCACAAAATCAATTTCTTTCTAGTCCCGGGCTCAATAGTTTGCGAGCCTGCGCATTGCACTATGCAGCGTCAGGTGTTACAGCGCGAATTGTCGCAACCTTCTGTTCGGCCGTCTTCTGCAGGGGCTTGCGCCGAGGAACCCGTACTTCGCGATTGTTAATCTTGTTCCAGATATCTGAAGCGATTGGTTCTTCAGCGGCATAATCAACATCTACTGGGTTCACTGGGTTGACATTGCGCATTGTGCCTGCTCCAAGTGCACCGTGCATCCGCTGATCTTGGGCATGCTTGACAGTATTATGTCTTCCACGGTTATTCTCGTCTACCACCTCGGCCGTCAGGAATACTCGCTCCGATGGGGCGATTAGGCCTTCTCCAACCTGGTGTTCAATATCTACGCGAGGTGCTATTGGATTTGCTATTGGCGTCATGTTCACCTGTACAGCGTGAAGATGCTCATATGACCGACTGCTGGGATGTACACTTTTCGAATGCCCAATTTCCCGGAGTTCGAAACTTTCGCTTTTGGCTTGTTCGTTTTCTTTAGTATGTTGCATGCGTTCCTCGTCATAGCCCGGGAAGAACTGCCGCCTGTACTGATGGTAGCCAAAGTAGGTTACTAGCCCTGCTATCACAAACGTCATGAGGACGAGTACCATTATGAGGGCCCATGCATCCATGGTCGAAGAAGGGAAGCTGGTAGTTGGATCCAAGACTGGAAATGCTTTTGGGTTGATGTCTGTTGCTATGTGGGGGAAGCATCGAGCACAGGAAAAATATTTCCTTCTTATAGTAAGCCCAGAGAAGAGAAGAAGTTTCATGATTTTTAGTGTGGCGACTATGGCCAGCTCTCCCCTTCACAATGTACTAGTAACAATGCTGTTGTCTCGATCACATTCCGGTAGTTCACAAGAGCAAGAAGTTGTGTGAATCTGTGCAGGCACCTTCAGACACGTCGTCCATAGTAGAACTTTCTCTACTTTGTGAGAGGGATATGCTGTCGCATTGTGCCAGCTTCAACAGTCATCACAAGTATGAGCTGATCAATTCACACCTTTTGGACTCAGAGGATGATTTGTTCGTGACGATCAGCCACCTTCCGTAGGAAACTCTGTTTATATCCAAGGTATTAGTTATGTATTTAAAGTGATTAGTGGCTAAGGGCTGTGGGATATTCAGCCAGTCCACAAGCAACACCAAAGAGCCTATGTATCAATCTGATGCTTGTTGGGTGGTTTGTAATATGCTTTGGCGCTATTATAGTCCTGGACCCGGTCTAGTATGCAAGAGCACATATTTCTTCGTATGCACAAGATTGATTTTGGCATCAAAGAGAAACATATGAAATCATAAAATCATCTCGAATACCTAGATGCACCTATTGTTTATATCCGAAAGTCATGAATCAAACTACCTCATTTCCTTTAGAGTATAGGGCTATTGTATTATTTTGACGGGGTCATGTTGATACAGACACTAGCCACTTTGTGACCTTTAAGCAAGCTTTTGCAATGGTATTCGCGAGGTCTCTTGCGTTGATGTCTAAACAACAGCAATACGTTTTCCAGCTTCAACTTCCGTTACCAACACTCCTATCCCCTGCCGTATTCGTATATAGTCGTAGCAACACCATCATCAATCGTTATGCATCCAGTTCCCTGTGCTGGAACACATCCCTTTAGTGGAATGTAGCTGTCCTGTCATATGAATCATCCATGTATCACGGACGTTCATTACTGCATACACATAGAGCTGATCCGAGCGGCAGAATGGCGATCGCTCGCTGACCAAGGCAAATGGGTAGCAGTAGAAGGTTCCGCCGTCTTGTTTGAAGTTGTTTTCGTGTGAAAGGTCGGCAGCGCATGGATGCGTTATTACTTTAATACTGGGTGGAACCGCAGGCATGTCGTGGTACTATTCAGTAGGATGCGGGTCGGATTCACTCTGCGCCGAGATCTGGTAGTAGAGGAGTAATGGGAGAACTGCGTGGAAAGTGGACCAAATTATCTTGGCTTTTCTAAGGTATTGTCATGATGCCAACTAGAAGAGTCGACCAGAAATGAACCTTTTGTATTAATAAGAGTGTACTTACTACAAATATGGCCGCCTTCTTAGCATGAGGTTATTGGAAAGTAACGTTCGTTACTATGTGCCGAAAAGCTCTATATGCCGAAAATAGCCAATCGGATGGCAACGAATGGACTATGATTATTGACATATTATAAGAGAACACACAAAAGCTGGTAACTTTATTCTTCCCTACATCACAATCAATTCTTCCTATATCTCCTACTTGATTCACCACTACCTAAGCTAAACCTTTCTCCACAAAAACACATGCTTTTTCTTGCAACCCTACGCCTTTCGTACCTCAACTTCTATTCAGAGAAAGAATGAGATGTCCACTATGTCACTGATAGGCTTACATGTAAGCTTGCGTGATCGCCTTTGCAAACCTTCGCCTCTCACCATCGATCTGGCGAATAAGACGCTAGATATACCTTGGAAAAAAGACACGATTGTTTCTTTTGTTTCCAAGTCACAGCATTGATTCTCTTTTATCTGGATACAGACATCCTGACCATATACTCGGAGTATAGAAGGTAGAGACTTGGAGACTTTAACATCTAATATGCTCAAACGATTAGACGAAGAAATAGTACAAAATTGAAATTAAGTATTGATTGGATATGTTATAACTATTTCTAATGAAGCTTAAATATATTCAATCATCCTATATGTATTCTACTTATATAGCGTTATTCCAAATAGACTATACCGCATCAAGGTGTACTATATTAACTTACCAATAACATCATATGCAGCGTACTTTGCTTTCCTAATCCTTAGACTAAAGGGAGTACGATACCTTGTAGCAACATATTAGAGCCATTAAAGCGTCTCTGACTGAAACTGATGCAATAATAGAGCGATACCAGGCTGAGCGAATTGGAGCTGCTAGGCAAGCAGCCAACAGGAGCCGAAACGACGAACACGGTCAACCCCATGTAGCGCAGACATTCAAAGCGGAAGTGGCATATTCAATCTTTCGGTTCACATCTCCTGGACTGCTATTCTTTTAGCCAGTTTTAGATTCGGGGCTACGGCTAGACGATGATGAGCAGCAAAAGGAGGCAGATAAAGAACGCAAGAACCTTGCTAGTACCAGTGACTGCGAGACACAAGAAGACCCAAACCACCAACTCTATGATAGTCACCGCCATAATACTCGTGAATATTAGAGTGCCAGCGATATAATATATACCCCAAGCCATTTGAACAGGTCAGTCTTCATCCGCTCCCTGAATAGCAGAAACCACCTTGCCTTTGTTACATTCTACGGTAATCGTTGTATTCTTCGCAACTGCTGGTCGACTCTCGTGTACTTGGAGTGGAACCAAATGAACGTCGTCAGGTCGAACTCCAATGTGAGCTCCTCTTTCTTGATCCAGCCTCTTGATCCGTGCTTGTCTCCGTCCCGCAAAGGCTCTGTGGATTGATGCTGGAAGTAGAGCGACGACATACCAGGCGGTGATGAAGAAAGGAACAACGCAACCGAGCGCAGATCTTTTGCTGTATATTTCGTTGAATACCAACGCTGCATAGCAGGCCAAGAGGCACACAGCAAGTGTGACTACCATAAAGCGTATGGTTGACCTTCTCATATCCCACGCGTATTCTGCCAAGCCATTACTTTCTTCGTTTCTCTGATGAGTCGATAGAAGGGCTCCTTTTTCGGCCGGTAGTGGTACAAGACCCAAAGCCAGGACTAGAATGTCACACAGCCATGGCAGAGGCTTGGTGACGTGTACAATACGGCGCTCTGGCCATGCAACGTCCTTTAAAGCCAACGGTATGAGCCCCATGACCAATGCAGTGGCTGCAAACTGTTGCTTCCGGCTTTCACCACAGGACTCGAAGAGACAATCTGCTGCGGTCCAGCAACTTTGTACGTCATTTTTGAACTTATCAAACTTCCAGTACGGTTTGAATGGCGAATAGGCCATGATAAATTCAACATTGTCGGGGCATTGGCCGGTCCCAATTCGGTCGCTTCCCGTTTCGCCGGCGGCTGCTGTTACAGTGACTTGAAAGAAGAGGATGAAGAACAACGTTCGCACCGTCCTCGTCATAATGCGGTATCTTGTACAGAAAGAAATTTAGTAAATACGATAAACCGTGGAGGTAGGAAACGAGTGACATTCAAGTCAGTTTCAGCCTGACGGCTGCATGGCTATTTACATGTATTAATGCCAAGCATGATCCAATACTGTGTGCATATCTAAGCCTCATGTTTCACTCCATGCTGATTGGCAGATACCATGTGATATGACATGCAACACGAGCGCGATTCATTCCCCTCAGCGCATAGACTGAAAGAGGTTAAGCTGCAGATGGAGTGTGGGGGCGAATTTACAAGGCTGAACAAAAGGCAGTTTGCTCTATCGATAGATGCGGCATGATGAAGTGTGCGATCTGTGGGTCCTTAAATGAAATGGACTATCCATGTTTTGCACTTGAGTGATCCAACTCTGGTACCTGCGCCTCTATTATAGCCAACATCAACAAGGCGTATCCATCACAGTGTGAACATCTCATCTTGGCCTAGCCCTGGGTCAAAAATCGCATTCAGGAGCACGCCTCAGGACTCAGCCACCGGTTGATACAAACAATACATGCTTTTTCACTGACTTTGTTACTCATATATATAGCAGCAGCATTCTTTGCGCTTTCGTGCATTGAGCGGATGTCTAACGTCGGAGAAGCTGCAAAAACAACATTTGATGAGATTAAATGGACACTAGCAGCATTTTGCAAAAATGCAACAAAGACATACAACCTGGACATAACACAAGGAGATATACCGCGAATTCTGGAGAGCTTGTAGCGGTACCAACGAATTGTAGTTGGTTTGATATGTTTATATACGAGTTTTCAATCAATCGTGATACGCAAATTTCCTTTTACCAATCCGAATCTCTTCATTGGCGTATCGAAAAGACTCGACACTCGCCTTGAAGAGAGTGATGCGATCACAAAATTGACGCTCTACTACTACATCGATGAATTTTGTCCCAGTCGAATTAATCCTTGGTTCTTCAATGGCGGGGTCATCATTGCAAAGGATTACCTAAGGGCGGCGTTAGCGGCCACCGGCCACAAGATGGAACAAAGCCAAGCACAAATGGCCTCACTTGACGTAGATAATCGAAGCAATGTTGCCAATGCTTATTGCCTACTCCAGACCTAGGGCCTCTGTGTCCATGGTCGCGACGCATGTGGATGTGTGCGGGATTTGTATCTTCTTTCAGCCCTTGCACAATGCTTTGGATCATGGCGAGGCAGTGTAGCTGGTGGAAAATGCTGATATCGTATTGATCCAGCTCGCCATTTGCAGATGGAAGAATCAAAAACCCACCATTTTAGGGGATTGGATCGTCCCAGAGCGGATCGCAGATGTGTGCCAGGCGCTCATATTCTTCATACTTACTAAAGGTTATGCTTGATTCAGCAGGGCAGTTGAATATGAACGGACGGAGGTTTGATGATGCTGGCAACGGAATGCATTGGGGAGTTTTGATGCGGAGATACGCGAATGTATACGATATTGAGTCTTAATTCGAGAGTGATATGTTAAAGGAAGGATTAGAATAAGAGAGAGGATACTAAGAATGCGGAAGTACACAGGTGTCTTCAGCACTTTGGCAAAAGGTATATGTTGCATTCAATCACGATCAGCAGAATTAGCACCGCTAGGAAATTCTCGCTTTGTATTTTCGCAATGCTGACAGCGAATAATGTGACGATTTCCCACTTTTCAGAGGAAAGAGAGTGGGAGGATGAGCTGTAACTCTTGCAAAGGTTTCGATGCCGATGAATTATACGTTGATATTGTACTTGAAGATTTACGCTGAAATGAAGGTTTGATATGTGGGTTATTAGTAAAGAAGGAAGATCAAAGGGCCCTGAGTAACACCCAGTCAGCTGTACTTGTCGTCACCAGAACCCAATTTGGGATCAGTTTCGACCGTATTTTCTGGGTTCCTGCCGGGCTTCAAGAGGTCCTCCTTGCTGATGCCTCAGGAGTATACCTCGGAAAGTAGGTGCCACGACTCGTTCGTCTTTGATGAAGGAGGGCCGCGAAGTAATTTCATGGGCACATCAAAATTGTTCCGTTTACGATTTTCGTAATAAAATGCGGGTCAAAATACTAACGTACTGGTTCTAAGGAAGAATCGGGTAAACATGTCCGTCTGACCAATTTCGATTCTTGGTTTAAACACCTACCGAAGTGATCGTTACTATCCGTGCTCCAGTATTTTAAAGATACTCTTGGAAAAAGACAACACTAGCAACTATGGAAGCAAATGAGAACAGGAAAAGCAGCAAATTGATTCTCATGCGCTATTTGAGCTTCTCAAACTGAACATTTCCAAGGCTAGGGTTTTGAAGAACGTCAGCATCGTCATCCATCGGAGTCTGCTGCACCAAAATAAACACGTAGCTGTATCTCATGACACGATTTTCTCACCTTTGCGACGATATGCTCGGTTTCGGATCCTTTGAGAGGTTAATATGATTGCATTGTACGTATCTTGAAAGATTTACGGCTGGGTTCGCTTTAAAAGAACCGAAATTCGTTTCCCGAGTTCTTAACCGATGGCCAGATATTATGCAGGAGATTGGTTGCAATAAAAAGCGAGAGTAGTATGAAATTCAAAACAGAGTGACTGTATATCGACGAAACGCAACATAGCCCAACCCCTCAAATCAAGGTGTCTCTCCTAACAAGAATTTTACCTAGATCAACATCGTTAAAACTAGAGAATTGTCCAAGTGAGGACATGAAGCTGCGTATTGACTGTCCGCAAGCGAGGTGTTGCTGATCACGGGCCTAACCGCATTGCAAAGATCTTGCAGGCTATCTTGGGGAATGCGGAACCACGTAAAGCTACGACCATATTAGCTAGCAATAGATGCACATACTGGTAAAGGCTCGGTTCAGCTAGGCCATCTGTGATATATGCTTACAAAGAACACTAGTTAGTCTACAAAACTAAATGGATATCAACGCCTACAACTGGAGAAAGTTGCGCTATAACTGAGACGTGATCGGGAAAAAAGATCAGATAATCATGTGGTCTTGAGCATTTGTAACATAACAGGTGGCAATACATGCGTTCGCAACTAAATCGAAAGCGCAGCTCGGAACTCAGTCCGGAAATACCGGCCAAGGATCGAGCATGGGGTTCTATCGTGCACCCAGCCTCTTTGTAATGAAATATAAGTACTAGTTATAAAATTCGCCAACATTGCACAAAATCCCACAGCTCAGAGTATCACAGCATTATAGCATTATTAAGCACTCCGTGACTTGAAGAAGTCTAAACCTTAACGATACGACGTAAACATGAACTTTTTCGCTACTATCGCTCCTCTTGTTGCCATCGCCATTGATGCTCCCGCTGCCGAGCCTGAGGCCGCCTAGGCTCTCGTTGGTAAGTACTAGGTAGATTAGCGGCATTTTTGAGTTAAAAGCTAATAAATCGAAGCTGAGAAGTTCGTTGACGAGTACTTCTTGAATTTATAGAGGTCGTCAACTAAGGGGTTGCAAGCCTTCATTAGAAAGCCCTAGGCCGCTTTGCAAACCAGCGTAGCCTCGTCAATATTTTGACGCAACAATACGTTATCCTAAGAAACCAAAAAATAAATAAAGCACAAACTTCTGGTATGAAGAGTACTAAAAGAGATATAGTGACGCGATGAATACTGCCAAAAGAAAGCATTGGGACGATATAGATAGGAAGAAGCGCTACACCCTAAGATAAAAGCACATGTATGCTATTTAGAAGCGAATTAGCTGCGGCATGATTGGAAATCAGCCCGACTAAGTTGCCTGATCAGGAAATAACCAGGGGCTCCGAAGAATGCGCCTTTTATTAGGAAGCGAGCGGCTTCCAGCTGAGCAGAGATGGGCGTTGAGAGCCCGCGATTTCGGTCAGCCACACATGGTCATTAGGGCCAACTCCGGGAACTCCGATTCGTTACCAAATTGTCCAGGATTGTGAAGGTTTCCGTGCAACATGCAAGATTCGATAGATTTTCGGAACTTGGGACAAGCATAAATCCAATGGCGTTTCCCGGAAGGCAAAGGATAGGTGAATCCCACGCTCGAAATGGACGAATTGGAAGCGTCGGAAGTATTCTACTCATAGATGCGAATGCGAGTATGCTCAAGAATAAAGTTTGGACGGGCTTCAAAGACCAAACCTACCCCCTCTTCGCGCGAGCAAACAAACAAATCTGAAACTCTTAGTCTTTTAAAGATGGATGCAACCATTTATATCGTTATCAGTGGTGATGTTTTGACTCACGCCGGCGAGAACTGCCGTTTGGATCTGTGATAATCACCAACTTTGGCACACCACAACAAAAGCTTGCCGGTATGGCACCCGCGCGCGATGAAAAGTTCCTACCAGAGGTTTGGAGTCTTTACTCAGTTGGTGCATTATGGCTTCTTATTAGGTTCGCAGTGCGCCTTCGTACTGTTGGAGTAACGGGGCTGCAACTTGATGATGGCTTCGCGTTCATTGCACTGTTCGCCTGGACCTACACGTGCGCCGTAACAGAAATAATGTATCACACTGGAACGAATGCCGACTACTCTGCAGCTGAGATAGCTCTATTCGACGATGACAAGTTTGCAGAAGTAGAGTTTTCAAGCAAACTCTTCCTAGGCTCTTGGTACGCCTAGTAAGTATAATACTATCGCATTACTGTAAAGATATTAACCAAGAATAAGCATCGTTCTGATCTTTAGTCTCAAAGGTGTCGTCGTAATGCTCTACCGGCGAATCTTCCTGGAGCTCTGGCAAGTGTACATGCTACGGTTCACTATATGTCTATGCTTGTCAGGATTCACGGCCACCACACTGGCTTTGAGCCTCTCATGCCTGCCATACCACCAAAGATGGCAGTTAGTTCCACATCCACCTCTGGTATGCACCGCGTCACCGAAAATACTCATTCTTGCAAGCTGTCTTAACGCTACGACAGATGTTTTTGTAGGTCCATTGATCACCGCCAATCAGTACCCATACTAACACATCTAAGTTGCTTAGTATACCGGTTCCGCTTCTTTGGCAGTTAAGCAAGCCTCTGTATATGTATGTGGCCTTGTTTCTTTCTCAATGCGACTAGATCCTTATATACCCAGTCGGCTTAGTATTTTTGTCCTTTTGGCCTCTGGTCTCTTCGTTCTCGCAGCATGGTGAGTGATTATGCTTTGATCTTCATGCAAAAGCAAGGCTTACCATTAGGTTGGAAGTATAACTCGTGTATCACTCACTGTCGTACCCAACATATTTGTTCTTAATATTGCGCGCTGGGGTATACGAGAGTTCTGCATCGCCATTGTTGCTGTTAACAGTGCCTGTCTGCAACCTCGTAAGCTTTCATAGCCCTTACTTTGCATCCCCCGCTGAGCCATTAGTATTCCACAGATCGTTCTGGGCCATTCGAGGACCTCATCCAGCAAACCGGAGTAATAGAAATTACGTCTTCGCATCTGCACAGCGCGCCCGTCAACGCTTTACGAAAGCGAGGAACCGCAGCCATATTCTAGACTCTATATCTGCAGACGCATCCATCAGCAATGCATCTATGAAACACGCAACTATGAAACAAGAAAATGTGGGCAAGATCAATGTCTCGGAGGATCCAAGACATGGAATCATTTCGAACCAACCACGAAATGATCAGAACAGCAGTGGAATGGAAAATGTATCAGCCATCAAGAGCTTAGAAGAGCTTGATATAGAAAAAGGCGAAGCATCGCTAGCAAGACAGCCTGAACAGACAGTGGTAGGTTACTATTTGGAAGATTTAGGGTGAGAAACTAACCATAGCATTGCAAACTTGGAGCAATAGTTTCTGTTTTAACCTTTTCAATAATATAGTACACAAAGCATGACAAAATTTACCACGAATTGGTATCACAGTCAACCTATATCACTTGACGTTATGTTAACGTGAGCGGCAAGCGAAGCGGCCGGGTAAGCGAAGCGGCCACCTTTGCCAAGACTATACCTTCTTTCACCTTAAGCAACAATGTCTCAACAAAACAATATAGAATCGCTCTCTCGTGAGAATAGGGTTATCCTAGC